>NC_088407.1:21529078-21541578 GCF_034236695.1 Oncorhynchus nerka
ATGTTGAATAAAACTCCCTATTTCTCTCCTTTGGTTTTGCTTATACTGTATGTATAATAACATCTCTTTTCCATCTCTCTCCCCCTTTTCTCACTCTCTTATCTCTCAATCTCTCTGTTTCTTTCTTCCCGTCTCCTCTGCCCCACTTCTCTCTCTCTCTCTCTCTCTGTCTTTCTCACTCCCTCCCTCCCTCCGTCTCCCTCAGGTTCATTGAAGCGGCGGATCATGTCTCAGAAGAAGATATTCCTGGTCATTGTGGCGATCAGTACCGTCAGTCTACTGCTGCACCATGGGGGCCACTTCAGCTGGTGAGACACACACACACACACACACACACACACACACACACACACACACACACACACACTCACACATGGTCGGGTGTATGATATACAAGTACAGAGGTATGATATGCATGTACAGAGGTACGATATGCATTAGTACTGTAGATGGCAGCTACATTAGAATGGTGTTCTCACCTATAGAATTACAGGGATGTTCTAGACCAGGTATTCCCAAACTGGGGTACGCACAATGCCGTCGGGGGTACGCCAAATAAAAATGGGATTCACTTTTTTTTTTTAAACAGTCCATTTAGTAAGTCTACTACCAGAAGTAATACACTTGCACCTGTCGACGAAACAAGTTGTTCTGCTTCCATGAACACATCCAATTCTAGCATCAGTAATTCTACATTTGTTGTTTGCCCAGCTAGCATGGACACTGACAGTTGTGAATCTGATGCAGTCGAAGAGCTACTGCCCCCTTACCCCGGAGGAAAGCACCGATGAGACAGACAGGGACATTGGGCCATAGAAGAGGCGCAAATATGATGAGAGCTACATTGATTTGGGGTTCACTTATATTGGGAGTAGTACCTTTCCTCAGCCACAGTGTGTTATATGTGTAAAAGTACCATCTCACAACTCTATGAACCCATTACTCTTGCGCAGACATTTATCAACAAAACATGCCAATTTGAAAAATAAGCCACAGGAGTTTTATGAGCGAGAATAAAGACAATTTTCGAGTAGTAAGACATGTATAAAAGCAACAGATACATTAATAAGAAGGGTCTAGAAGTGTCTTATATGGTGAGCTACAGAGTGGCTGGGACAGGCAGGCCCCATACTATTGTAGAGGAGTGGCTGGGACAGACAAGCTCCATACTATTGTAGAGGAGTGGCTGGGACAGGCAGGCCCCATACTATTGTAGAGGAGTGGCTAGGACAGACAAGCCCCATACTATTGTAGAGGAGTGGCTGGGACAGACAAGCCCCATACTATTGTAGAGGAGTGGCTGGGACAGGCAGGCCCCATACTATTGTAGAGGAGTGGCTAGGACAGACAAGCCCCATACTATTGTAGAGGAGTGGCTGGGACAGGCAGGCCCCATACTATTGTAGAGGAGTGGCTAGGACAGACAAGCCCCATACTATTGTAGAGGAGTGGCTGGGACAGGCAGGCCCCATACTATTGTAGAGGAGTGGCTAGGACAGACAAGCCCCATACTATTGTAGAGGAGTGGCTAGGACAGGCAGGCCCCATACTATTGTAGAGGAGTGGCTAGGACAGGCAAGCCCCATACTATTGTAGAGGAGTGGCTAGGACAGGCAGGCCCCATACTATTGTAGAGGAGTGGCTAGGACAGACAAGCCCCATACTATTGTAGAGGAGTGGCTAGGACAGGCAAGCCCCATACTATTGTAGAGGAGTGGCTAGGACAGGCAAGCCCCATACTATTGTAGAGGAGTGGCTAGGACAGGCAAGCTCCATACTATTGTAGAGGAGTGGCTAGGACAGACAAGCTCCATACTATTGAAGAGGAGTGGCTAGGACAGGCAAGCCCCATACTATTGTAGAGGAGTGGCTAGGACAGGCAAGCCCCATACTATTGTAGAGGAGTGGCTAGGACAGGCAAGCTCCATACTATTGTAGAGGAGTGGCTAGGACAGACAAGCTCCATACTATTGTAGAGGAGTGGCTAGGACAGACAAGCTCCATACTATTGTAGAGGAGTGGCTAGGACAGACAAGCTCCATACTATTGTAGAGGAGTGGCTAGGACAGACAAGCTCCATACTATTGTAGAGGAGTGGCTAGGACAGGCAAGCTCCATACTATTGTAGAGGAGTGGCTAGGACAGGCAAGCCCCATACTATTGTAGAGGAGTGGCTAGGACAGGCAAGCTCCATACTATTGTAGAGGAGTGGCTAGGACAGACAAGCTCCATACTATTGTAGAGGAGTGGCTAGGACAGGCAAGCCCCATACTATTGTAGAGGAGTGGCTAGGACAGGCAAGCCCCATACTATTGTAGAGGAGTGGCTAGGACAGACAAGCTCCATACTATTGTAGAGGAGTGGCTAGGACAGACAAGCTCCATACTATTGTAGAGGAGTGGCTAGGACAGACAAGCTCCATACTATTGTAGAGGAGTGGCTAGGACAGGCAAGCTCCATACTATTGTAGAGGAGTGGCTAGGACAGACAAGCTCCATACTATTGTAGAGGAGTGGCTAGGACAGGCAAGCTCCATACTATTGTAGAGGAGTGGCTAGGACAGGCAAGCTCCATACTATTGTAGAGGAGTGGCTAGGACAGACAAGCTCCATACTATTGTAGAGGAGTGGCTAGGACAGACAAGCTCCATACTATTGTAGAGGAGTGGCTAGGACAGACAAGCTCCATACTATTGTAGAGGAGTGGCTAGGACAGACAAGCTCCATACTATTGTAGAGGAGTGGCTAGGACAGACAAGCTCCATACTATTGTAGAGGAGTGGCTAGGACAGACAAGCTCCATACTATTGTAGAGGAGTGGCTAGGACAGACAAGCTCCATACTATTGTAGAGGAGTGGCTAGGACAGACAAGCTCCATACTATTGTAGAGGAGTGGCTAGGACAGACAAGCTCCATACTATTGTAGAGGAGTGGCTAGGACAGACAAGCTCCATACTATTGTAGAGGAGTGGCTAGGACAGACAAGCTCCATACTATTGTAGAGGAGTGGCTAGGACAGACAAGCTCCATACTATTGTAGAGGAGTGGCTAGGACAGACAAGCTCCATACTATTGTAGAGGAGTGGCTAGGACAGACAAGCTCCATACTATTGTAGAGGAGTGGCTAGGACAGACAAGCTCCATACTATTGTAGAGGAGTGGCTAGGACAGACAAGCTCTATACTATTGTAGAGGAGTGGCTAGGACAGACAAGCCCCATACTATTGTAGAGGAGTGGCTAGGACAGACAAGCTCCATACTATTGTAGAGGAGTGGCTAGGACAGACAAGCTCCATACTATTGTAGAGGAGTGGCTAGGACAGACAAGCTCCATACTATTGTGGAGGAGTGGCTAGGACAGGCAAGCTCCATACTATTGTAGAGGAGTGGCTAGGACAGACAAGCTCCATACTATTGTAGAGGAGTGGCTAGGACAGACAAGCTCCATACTATTGTAGAGGAGTGGCTAGGACAGACAAGCTCCATACTATTGTAGAGGAGTGGCTAGGACAGACAAGCTCCATACTATTGTAGAGGAGTGGCTAGGACAGACAAGCTCCATACTATTGTAGAGGAGTGGCTAGGACAGACAAGCTCCATACTATTGTAGAGGAGTGGCTAGGACAGACAAGCTCCATACTATTGTAGAGGAGTGGCTAGGACAGACAAGCTCCATACTATTGTAGAGGAGTGGCTAGGAGAGACAAGCTCTATACTATTGTAGAGGAGTGGCTAGGACAGACAAGCCCCATACTATTGTAGAGGAGTGGCTAGGACAGACAAGCTCCATACTATTGTAGAGGAGTGGCTAGGACAGACAAGCTCCATACTATTGTAGAGGAGTGGCTAGGACAGACAAGCTCCATACTATTGTGGAGGAGTGGCTAGGACAGACAAGCTCCATACTATTGTAGAGGAGTGGCTAGGACAGACAAGCTCCATACTATTGTAGAGGAGTGGCTAGGACAGACAAGCTCCATACTATTGTAGAGGAGTGGCTAGGACAGACAAGCTCCATACTATTGTAGAGGAGTGGCTAGGACAGACAAGCTCCATACTATTGTAGAGGAGTGGCTAGGACAGACAAGCTCCATACTATTGTAGAGGAGTGGCTAGGACAGACAAGCTCCATACTATTGTAGAGGAGTGGCTAGGACAGGCAAGCTCCATACTATTGTAGAGGAGTGACTAGGACAGACAAGCTCCATACTATTGTAGAGGAGTGGCTAGGACAGACAAGCCCCATACTATTGTAGAGGAGTGGCTAGGACAGGCAAGCTCCATACTATTGTAGAGGAGTGGCTAGGACAGACAAGCTCCATACTATTGTAGAGGAGTGGCTAGGACAGACAAGCTCCATACTATTGTAGAGGAGTGGCTAGGACAGACAAGCTCCATACTATTGTAGAGGAGTGGCTAGGAGAGACAAGCTCTATACTATTGTAGAGGAGTGGCTAGGACAGACAAGCCCCATACTATTGTAGAGGAGTGGCTAGGACAGACAAGCTCCATACTATTGTAGAGGAGTGGCTAGGACAGACAAGCTCCATACTATTGTAGAGGAGTGGCTAGGACAGGCAAGCCCCATACTATTGTGGAGGAGTGGCTAGGACAGACAAGCTCCATACTATTGTAGAGGAGTGGCTAGGACAGACAAGCTCCATACTATTGTAGAGGAGTGGCTAGGACAGACAAGCTCCATACTATTGTAGAGGAGTGGCTAGGACAGACAAGCTCCATACTATTGTAGAGGAGTGGCTAGGACAGACAAGCTCCATACTATTGTGGAGGAGTGGCTAGGACAGACAAGCTCCATACTATTGTAGAGGAGTGGCTAGGACAGACAAGCTCCATACTATTGTAGAGACAAGCTTCATACTATTGTAGAGCAGTGGCTAGGACAGACAAGCTCCATACTATTGTAGAGGAGTGGCTAGGACAGACAAGCTCCATACTATTGTAGAGGAGTGGCTAGGACAGACAAGCTCCATACTATTGTAGAGGAGTGGCTAGGACAGGCAAGCTCCATACTATTGTAGAGGAGTGGCTAGGACAGGCAAGCTCCATACTATTGTAGAGGAGTGGCTAGGACAGGCAAGCTCCATATTATTGTAGAGGAGTGGCTAGGACAGACAAGCTCCATACTATTGTAGAGGAGTGGCCAGGACAGACAAGCTCCATACTATTGTAGAGGAGTGGCTAGGACAGGCAAGCTCCATACTATTGTAGAGGAGTGACTAGGACAGACAAGCTCCATACTATTGTAGAGGAGTGGCTAGGACAGACAAGCCCCATACTATTGTAGAGGAGTGGCTAGGACAGGCAAGCCCCATACTATTGTGGAGGACTTAAATCTTCCTGCTGCCGTGGATATGCTTGGGACAATGCTGGGGGAAAAGGCAAAAAAAACTATACAGACAATGACTGCATCAAACAACACTGTTTCACAATGCATCAGTGACATGGCAGGAGATGTTTTGAAACAATTACTGCTTTGCATGCAAGCCAGTGAATTCTATGCGTTACAGCTGGATGAGTCAACAGACGTGGCGGGCCTGGCACAGCTCCTAGCATATGTCCATTACGTTTATGGGGGGTCAATTAAGGGACAAAATTGAGTCTCTGTTTAAGAAGTTGGAGCTCTTCTCTGTCTGCATTAACAAGGACAATACACAGGTCTTTCCATCATTGCATGATCTTTTGTGTGCCAATGAACTCAAAATCAAATCAAATCAAATCCAATTTTATTTGTCACATACACATGGTTAGCAGATGTTAATGCGAGTGTAGCGAAATGCTTGTGCTTCTAGTTCCGACAATGCAGTAATAACCAACAAGTAATCTAACTAACAATTCCAAAACTACTGTCTTATACACAGTGTAAGGGGATAAAGAATATGTACATAAGGATATATGAATGAGTGATGGTACAGGGCAGCATAGGCAAGATACAGTAGATGGTATCGAGTACAGTATATACATATGATATGAGTATGTAAACAAAGTGGCATAGTTAAAGTGGCTAGTGATACATGTATTACATAAGGATGCAGTCGATGATATAGAGTACAGTATATACGTATGCATATGAGATGAATAATGTAGGGTAAGTAACATTATATAAGGTAGCATTGTTTAAAGTGGCTAGTGATATATTTACATCATTTCCCATCAATTCCCATTATTAAAGTGGCTGGAGTTGAGTCAGTGTCAGTGTCAGTGTGTTGGCAGCAGCCACTCAATGTTAGTGGTGGCTGTTTAACAGTCTGATGACCTTGAGATAGAAGCTGTTTTTCAGTCTCTCGGTCCCAGCTTTGATGCACCTTTACTGACCTCGCCTTCTGGATGATAGCAGGGTGAACAGGCAGTGGCTCGGGTGGTTGATGTCCTTGATGATCTTTATGGCCTTCCTGTAACATCGGGTGGTGTAGGTGTCCTGGAGGGCAGGTAGTTTGCCCCCGGTGATGCGTTGTGCAGACCTCACTACCCTCTGGAGAGCCTTACGGTTGAGGGCGGAGCAGTTGCCGTACCAGGCGGTGATACAGCCCGCCAGGATGCTCTCGATTGTGCATCTGTAGAAGTTTGTGAGTGCTTTTTGTGACAAGCCGAATTTCTTCAGCCTCCTGAGGTTGAAGAGGCGCTGCTGCGCCTTCTTCACGATGCTGTCTGTGTGAGTGGACCAATTCAGTTTGTCTGTGATGTGTATGCCGAGGAACTTAAAACTTGCTACCCTCTCCACTACTGTTCCATCGATGTGGATAGGGGGGTGTTCCCTCTGCTGTTTCCTGAAGTCCACAATCATTTCCTTAGTTTTGTTGACGTTGAGTGTGAGGTTATTTTCCTGACACCACACTCCGAGGGCCCTCACCTCCTCCCTGTAGGCCGTCTCGTCGTTGTTGGTAATCAAGCCTACCACTGTTGTGTCGTCCGCAAACTTGATGATTGAGTTGGAGGCGTGCGTGGCCACGCAGTCGTGGGTGAACAGGGAGTACAGGAGAGGGCTCAGAACGCACCCTTGTGGGGCCCCAGTGTTGAGGATCAGCGGGGAGGAGATGTTGTTGCCTACCCTCACCACCTGGGGGCGGCCGGTCAGGAAGTCCAGTACCCAGTTGCACAGGGCGGGGTCGAGACCCAAGGGTCTCGAGCTTGATGACGAGCTTGGAGGGTACTATGGTGTTGAATGCCGAGCTGTAGTCGATGAACAGCATTCTCACATAGGTATTCCTCTTGTCCAGATGGGTTAGGGCAGTGTGCAGTGTGGTTGAGATTGCATCGTCTGTGGACCCATTTGGGCCGTAAGCAAATTGGAGTGGGTCTAGGGTGTCAGGGTGGAGGTGATATGGTCCTTGACTAGTCTCTCAAAGCACTTCATGATGACCGAAGTGAGTGCTACGGGGCGGTAGTCGTTTAGCTCAGTTACCTTAGCTTTCTTGGGAACAGGAACAATGGTGGCCCTCTTGAAGCATGTGGGAACAGCAGACTGGTATAGGGATTGATTGAATATGTCCGTAAACACACCGGCCAGCTGGTCTTGCGCATGCCCTGAGGACGCGGCTGGGGATGCCGTCTGGGCCTGCAGCCTTGCGAGGGTTAACACGTTTAAATGTCCTACTCACCTCGGCTGCAGTGAAGGAGAGACCACATGTTTTCGTTGCAGGCCGTGTCAGTGGCACTGTATTGTCCTCAAAGCGGGCAAAAAAGTTATTTAGTCTGCCTGGGAGCAAGACATCCTGGTCCGTGACTGGGCTGGATTTCTTCCTGTAGTCCGTGATTGACTGTAGACCCTGCCACATGCCTCTTGTGTCTGAGCCGTTGAATTGAGATTCTACTTTGTCTCTGTACTGACGCTTAGCTTGTTTGATAGCCTTGCGGAGGGAATAGCTGCACTGTTTGTATTCGGTCATGTTACCAGACACCTTGCCCTGATTAAAAGCAGTGGTTCGCGCTTTCAGTTTCACGCGAATGCTGCCATCAATCCACGGTTTCTGGTTAGGGAATGTTTTAATCGTTGCTATGGGAACGACATCTTCAACGCACGTTCTAATGAACTCGCACACCGAATCAGCGTATTCGTCAATATTGTTATCTGACGCAATACGAAACATATCCCAGTCCACGTGATGGAAGCAGTCTTGGAGTGTGGAGTCAGCTTGGTCGGACCAGCGTTGGACAGACCTCAGCGTGGGAGCCTCTTGTTTTAGTTTCTGTCTCTAGGCAGGGATCAACAAAATGGAGTCGTGGTCAGCTTTTCCGAAAGGGGGGCGGGGCAGGGCCTTATATGCGTCGCGGAAGTTAGAGTAACAATGATCCAAGGTTTTACCACCCCTGGTTGCGCAATCGATATGCTGATAAAATTTAGGGAGTCTTGTTTTCAGATTAGCCTTGTTAAAATCCCCAGCTACAATGAATGCAGCCTCCGGATAAATGGTTTCCAGTTTGCAAAGAGTTAAATAAAGTTCGTTCAGAGCCATCGATGTGTCTGCTTGGGGGGGGATATATACGGCTGTGATTATAATCGAAGAGAATTCTCTTGGTAGATAATGCGGTCTACATTTGATTGTGAGGAATTCTAAATCAGGTGAACAGAAGGATTTGAGTTCCTGTATGTTTCTTTCATCACACCATGTCTCGTTAGTCATGAGGCATACGCCCCCGCCCCTCTTCTTACCAGAAAGATGTTTATTTCTGTCGGCGCGATGCGTGGAGAAACCCGTTGGCTGCACCGCCTCGGATAGCGTCTCTCCAGTGCTTACGGACAATGTCAAATGTGACATAGCAACGCCCCTAAGTGAGCTGGGTGCGTAATTCCCAGGTACTTTTCCGAAACGGATTACACAAACAACTGGATTTGTTATCCCTTTCATGCCCTGCCTCCAGTCCACTTACCGATATCTGAACAAGAGAGCCTCATCGAAAGGCTTGCGTGAAAATGTAATTTAATCAGAAGCCGCTGCCAGATTTCTAGATTGGGCTGCGCTCAGAGCATCCTGCCTTGGCAAATCGCTCGCTATTAAGACACTGATGCCCTTTGTAACCACGTACCTATGTGAGAGTATATGAGTGTATTTTCAATGAACAAATAAGGTTTTATATGTAAGATGGTTAAATAAAGAGCAAAATTATTGATTATTATTATATTATTATTTATGCCCTTATCCTTTAAGAGCTTTTGTCACTTCCCACGAGCCGGGTTGTGACAAAAGCTCACTCATTCTTATGTTTAATAAATGTATCGTATAGTGTGTGTGTGTGGCAGGTTTACAATGATGGCAAAAAACAGCATTTGAGAGTCCACTGACCTTGGTGCTAGAGGGGGTACACAGCTGGAGGTTGAATGTTTGAAGGGGTACGGGACAATAAAAAGTTTGGGAACCACTGTTCTTGAGCATTGGGACCAATTAGAATGTGGAGAGGCTGAGATCTTTGACAACCTCATTTTTTACTCTCTCTAAGCCCTTTAAACCTGAGCCACCCTCTTTGACTATATGTCCCTCTCTGTCTCTCTCTCTCTCTCTCTCTCACTCTCTCTCTCTCTCTCTCTCTCTCTCTCTCTCTCTCTCTCTCTCTCTCTCTCTCTCTCTCTCTCTCTCTCTCTCTCTCTCTCTCTCTCCCTCTCTCTCTCTCTCTCTCTCTCTCTCTCTCTCTCTCTCTCTCTGTCTCTCTCTCTCTCTCTCTCTCTCTCTCTCTCTCTCTCTCTCTCTCTCTCTCTCTCTCTCTCTCTCTCTCTCTCTCTCTCTCTCTCTCTCTCTCTCTCTCTCTCTCTCCCTCTCCCTCTCTCTCTCTCTCTCTCTCTCTCTCTCTCTCTCTCTCTCTCTCTCTCTGTCTCTCTCTCTCTCTCTCTCTCTCTCTCTCTCTCTCTCTCTCTCTCTCTCTCTCTCTCTGTCTCTCTCTCTCTCTCTCTCTCTCTCTCTCTCTCTCTCTCTCTCTCTCTCTCTCTCTCTCTCTCTCTCTCTCTCTCTCTCTCTCTCTCTCTAAACAATAACATAAACAATAAAAATGAACAGTAAACATACGCTCACAGTTCCAAAAGAATAAAGACATTTCAAAAGTCATATTATATATATATACAGTGTTGTAACAACGTGCAAATGGTTAAAGTACAAAAGGGAAATAAATAAACATGAATATGGGTTGTATTTACAATGGTGTTTGTTCTTCACTGGTTGCCCTTTTCTTGCGACAACAGGTCACAAATCTTGCTGCTGTGATTTACACTGTGGTATTTAACCCAGTAGATATGGGAGTTTATCAAATTCAAATTCTTTCTTTATTAATTTCTTTGTGGATCTGTGTAATCTAAGGGAAATATGTCTCTCTAATATGGTAATACATTTGGCAGGAGGCTAGGAAGTGCAGCTCAGTTTCGACCTAATTTTGTGGGCAGTGTACACATAGCCTGTCTTCTCTTGAGAGCCAGGTCTGTCTACGGCGGTCTTTCTCAATAGCAAGGCTATGCTCACTGAGGCTGTACATAGTCAAAGCTTTCCTTAGGTTTGGGTCAGTCACAGTGGTCAGGTATTCTGCCACTGTGTACTCTCTGTTTAGGGCCAAATAGCATTCTAGTTTGCTCTGTTTTTTTGTGAATTCTTTCCAATGTGTTAAGTAATTATCTTTTTGTTTTCTCATGATTTGGTTGGGTCTAATTGTGTTGCTGTCTGGGGTCTGTTTGTGATTGTGAACAGAGCCCCTGGACCAGCTTGCTTAGGGGACTCTTCTCCAGGTTCATCTCTCTTTACGGGATTGCTTTGTTATGGAAGGTTTGGGAATCGCTTCCTTTTACGTGGTTGTAGAATTTAACGTCTCTTTTCTGGATGTTGATAATTAGCGAGTATCGGCCTAATTCTGCTCTGCATGTATTATTTGATGTTTTACGTTGTACACAGCGGATATTTTTGCAGAATTCTGCATGCAGAGTTTCAATTTGGTGTTGGTCCCATTTTGTGAATTCTTGGTTGGTGAGCGGACCCCAGACCTCACAACCATAAAGGGCAATGAGTTCTGTAACTGATTATTTCTAGCCAGATCCTAATTGGTATGTCTAATTTTATGTTCCTTTTGATGGAATAGATGGCCCTTCTTGCCTTGTCTCTCAGATCGTTCACAGCTTTGTGGAAGTTACCTGTGGCGCTGATGTTTAGGCCAAGGTATGCATATTTTTTTGTGTGCTCTAGGGCAACGGTGTCTAGATGGAATTTGTATTTGTGGTCCTGGCGACTAGACCTTTTTTGGAACACCATTACTTTGGTCTTACTGAGATTTACTGTCAGGGCCCAGGTCTGGCAGTATCTGTGCAGAAGATCTAGGTGCTGCTGTAGGCCCTCCTTGGTTGGTGACAGAAGCACCAGATCATTAGCAAACAGTATACATTTGACTTCAGATTCTAGCTGGGTGAGGTCGGGTGCTGCAGATTGTTCTAGTGCCCTCGCCAATTCGTTGATATATATGTTGAAGAGGGTTGGGTTTAAGCTGCATCCCTGTCTCACCCCACGGCCTTGTGTTTTTTTCCAATTTTAACCGCAGACTTGTTGTTTGTGTACATGGATTTTATAATGTCATATGTTTTTCCCCCAACACCACTTTCTATCAATTTGTATAGACCCTCATTCCAAATGGAGTCGAAGGCTTTTTTTAAATCAGCAAAGCATGAGAAGACTGTCTTTGTTTTTGTTTGTTTGTTCATCAATTAGGGTGTGCAGGGTGAATATGTGGTCTGTCATATGATCATTTGGTAAAAGCCAATCTCTCTCTCCATTTCACACTGTTCATCTTCCTTCGCTGTCCTATTACCCTCTCACCTTCCTTTCAGTTTCCCTTCTTACTGTTCTCTCACAGTCTCCCTACCTTTCTCTCCATTTCACTTTGACTCTCCTTCCTTTCATGCTTCCTGTTGCTCCCTCTCCATTATGCTAACTCCGTCCCTGCATGTAACAAATAAACCAAGCAAGCTTATAACAAATAAACCAAGCAAGCTTATTAGACCTAAACTTGAGTTATTGCTATTTCGTCAACAAGCTATCTGTACAACAACCAGTTCAGTTTTCACTCTTCCGTCAGTTCACTCTTGACTTTTGTCAGAAAGATCCCACCCTCTCTGCTAGCTACGTTGACTTGCTAGCTCAGGAGTTAGCTAAACTAAAACTAAAGATTGAACTGCAAACCTCATATCAAAACTCCTCCCTCTCTCTCTTTCTCTCTCCTCCAGGACGATGGAAGCCCTTCACCTGGGCTGCCCGTCGCTGCGCACCCACCCGTCCTTCTCTCTCAAGCCCAAACACACCAACGTGGCCTTTCTCAAGACGCACAAGACGGCCAGCACCACCATGCAGAATCTGCTCTTCCGCTTCGCCGAGCACCACAACCTGACTGTGGCGCTCCCTGTGCAGGCCTGCGGACACCAGTTCTGCTACCCGCGCACCTTCAGCACCCACCTCGTCCACCCACACACCCTGCCACCCAACGTGGTCACCAGCCACATGCGCTTCAACCATGCCGAGATGCAG